>NC_056743.1:1330534185-1330561685 GCF_019279795.1 Protopterus annectens
TAGCAATAAATGTTTACAGCACCATAAATAATGGGGTGACAAAGGCAACATAATAGGGACAGTTTTCAAATACTGATCCTACAAACTTATAAAGGTGATATAATAACAGGATTTGCATTAGCATAGATAGTCTGCAAGGTATGATGTCAGCAACTCATAATGTCTGTCATTATTTTTTGACATCAGCCCACAATGATCTGGCAACCATCTGTCAGAAGAACGCAGGTTTATGAGAAAACAGACCAAAAATATGAGGCATGAATCTGGACATTCTGTGGAGATCTGTACAATTGCAAGGTATGTCTGTACCACCCTGCTGGTTGCAGTCGATGTTTGGGAAGATGTCACTTCTGATCACAATTGAAACAGTATAAAGAGGCCCCAAGACTGTAGGACAAGAAACATGTCATACAGTTCTGTACTGATAGCATAGAGCAGTTATTACACATCAGGAGCACCTTAATGCTATGAGAAATACTGTAAGATAAGGTAATGTCACACAAATAAGGTGTCATAGTAGCAAACCAGAGGGAATCCTGTGTGATGCACTTGCCTTGGGCATGCTATGTCCTGCCAGCTGTCACATTGCTATATGTTGTGTACTACACTACACATTTGATAATGTCACACACACATTTTGTGTTGCCTATGTGTGTGCAATATGTAGATATGTAAAGGCCCTTTGACTACCTGGTGCCCACAAGATAGGTGAATCTGTTGGGATAAAGTAATGACTAGGTTTGTGAGGGACCTAGTGCCAGTACTCAAGTAACCTCCTCTGTATGTACGAGCCTGTGGTACTAAAGAACACACAAGTGACATGTATGAAGTCTAGCAAGCTGTGTCAGGGGGTATGTATGAAAGGTCACACTGTCTGCCCCCAGTGTCCCTCACACACTGTTGCATGCATACATACCTGGTAAATATGTACATATACAGCTGTACCATGGCTATAAAAGGGTCACCATGTTTCCACTCTGCCATACTTATTGTTAGTAATGTCAGCAGACCCACAGCCTGTAGACACACAGACAACTGGAACACAAACAGAATAAATATTTGAGACTACAGTCTGTTAGCAGAACTAACAGTAATAATTCATCATGACTAAAAAGATACATACATTTTGAAGTTTAGCCATAACAATTGCCAGCAGACAGCCCCTTACACAGCATTATATTACTAGACTGTACTATATTCACCCTGTGCATCAGACCCATATTAGCATATCCCTGCATCGATGGTATGGATAACAAGGATGTGGCACAGGTATCATCACATGCACAGAGTGTGGTGTGGGTTTGCATGAGGCCTAGGCTGGACCATACGGTTTGCATCATGTGTGTGTGTGTGTGTGTGTGTGTGTGTGTGTGTGTGTGTGTGTGTGTGTGTGTGTGTATGTCTAGAGGGTGGTGTTCAACTGGGCCATGTAGCGAAGCTGTGTGTGTGTGGTGGTGACCTGCCTGTGATAGAGATATGTGAACATTTGTATGCACACAGTCAAGCCATGTGGTTTCCCTACACAGGGGTATGTTGAACAGCTATGGACCACACATGGGAACTGGTGTTGCCAGAAGTCTCACTGCACCACCAGGCCCAAGGCCAGATGCAGTACTACTCCCCAACAGTGACTGCTGTCTGCTGCATCCATGAGCCTGACAGGACTGGCCAAGACCATGTGCCCATGGCCTGCTCCATTGTGGTGTGGACAGCAGCCTCCATTCGATACTGCTGGTGGTACTGCCACTATGGGAATGTGAATGTGCATGGCCACGTGGACTCTCAGCTGATCCTGGTACTGACCTACGTCCATGTGGCTGATGCCCTACTCCCACCTCATGCTCAAGCACAGACATTGCACAGGTGAGCAATGGCAATGTCTCACCCCAACGTCTATCCAAGACATCAGCATCATAGTGTATGACATCACCAAGGCTAGTCCACCAGACCAAGCATTGCGTAAATATGCTTAGCTGGGCTGAATGCGGCTGACAATTCTACTTCTTAGCAATGCTCAAACTGGGTAAGCAGAACAATACACTGCTAAGCATTGCTCAATTTTTATTTCTAGACAATTAGCGAATTGCACATTAATTAGTCATTACTGACATATATTAAGTGCATATATTTTACTTTACATGATGTCCCCCTACGTGCTTTTGTTACATTACTTTGGGGTGTGACTGTATTGTCTGGGACACTTGTGTTTACATGGGAGATTTCACATCATACATCCAGTGACATCATTTTATTATATCTCCTAAACTTATGCATTTCACTACATTATCTGTTCCTGCCACAGTACTGCATTAGACACTTGTGTGTAACTGGGGCTTTTATACTTGGATCACCACTGCAAATAGGCTTCTGGTCAGACTGGACAACCACAGTTAACATATTTCAATGTATACAAAAGAAATACAAAACATTTACAACATTTCCCTATCACTTGTAAAACGCTGAATGACCAAGATTCAACCCTTGTACCTCATGTGTAAGTTTTGGTGTCCTAACCATTCAGCCAGTGAAGATCAACTGTTAAACTGCTATATATATATATATATATATATATATATATATATATATATATATATATATACCTCTTTATTTTCATTTAAGCATTGCTGAGCACCGCGCCACACTGTGCCAACCCACTCAGCTATGCTTAACCTTTACATATAAATGACAATAAAATTTATTTCATAAGACCATTTTAAATAGATATAACTCAATATATAGCTATCAGCATGTCAGCTGCAGGCCACATACTCTTCATGACAATCCACGGTACTGTAAAACATGTTATTCTATCAACTTTCTAAGTTTGTAAGAGCAATATTTAAAAAGTGCCCCATTTTAGGCCCTTTTTCCAGCTTTTCTTTAGCGGCTTTGTCCAGATTTCTTGCTGTAACAGGTTGAAAGGTATGACTGCATATAAATATATATATATATATATATATATATATATATATATATAAACAGTACTACAAATTCCACAAAGTTATTTCCCTTATGTTAGATGGCCATAATGCATGATATATTTACAAAAGCGTTATGAAATCTTACAGCTCAGATGGTGTAGTGGTACATTGCTGTGACTGTAGTACCAAGGGTTCAAGATTTGGTAGTGATGACTTTTTTCACTAATGTTAAATGACCATAATGTATGATATATTTACAAAAGCAGGAGGAAATTTTGCAGCTCATATAGTGTAGTGGTACATTGCTCTGCAGTTGTAAGCGGGTTTGTGCAGGTTTGTATGATGCTAAGTGATGCCAAGAGGAGCTTAGTCCCTTTGGCTTCACTTAATGCTGCTTATTCCTGTTTAAACCTACACTAATTTAAAAAAAAAAAAAAAAAAGAAAAGAAAAAAAAGGTGATTGGAAAGTGGTTAAATGGGAGCAAGCATGGGGTAAAACATTAGGTAAAGCAGCTAGGCATGTGCTGCATGGGTGTAGGAAAGGACCATAGTTCTACATGTCTTCTGCAGCAACAGCTGTGAATGATGTGGAAAATTTGGAATTTGAAGCCTCACACCCCACAGAGAGGGGTGTTGGCAACATACATTTGTAGAGTAATTTGAGGGTAGATTGATTTATGTCACTGTACATGGGGGCGAAATGTAGAGCTATGTATGGGGCAAGGATTTTTTTGCAGGACAGATACCCTTTTTTTTCAGGTGAGAGTAGGATGTTCAGGACGGGATGTAGGTATGTTTGGAGAGGTAGACTGGGTAGGATAGTTTGCATTTGCAGACAGACAAGACACACAAGACAACAGACAGGGAGGGTATATGACACATGAGGGTGGTAAACACCTTGGGTGGGGAGGGTGGTTGGGAATCAGAGGCCCATAAGCCCCCAAATGGATACAGTGGGACTGAGATCCCCACTCATGGGCAGTCACCACTACACCTTCTTGGCCCAGAAGGTGGCTGTGCTGGCAGCTGGACAACAGGACCAGGCTGCCCCTTAAGGTGCTCCAGTCTGTCCTCGATCTAGTGCAAATGTGCATCCAACTCTGAGCAGATGACACTGCGCACCATACCCCAGAACTTCCTGCTGGTGACCAGTTCCTCACCTTGCCTGCACCCAAGAGGACAGACTCTGTCCCCTGAGGCATTTCCACCCAAGGGTGGTGCAGGACCAGTGGAGGGGGCAGTTCCAGGTTAGGTCCCAGAAGTGCTGGGGCTTGGTACCATGGCCAGATGAGGCGGGACAGGTGGATCCACCGAGATTGGCCTTCCCAAACGTACTATGGTGTTGAGGTTTGACAAAATGTATAGGTTAGTCATGAACAAAACATTTCAAAATTAGTTATAACAGCATGCATGAGTGTTCCAATTAACCCAGAACAGTGGAAGTCATACAATTGCATAGCAGAGTACGTGCATATATGGAATAATAGTCAGAATTTTAACAGCATGCCAGTTAAATGTGGGGCAACAGGCCACCAACAATGGTATGTGAACAAGGTATGTTAATATATAAACAATTAAATATATGAACAATAATAGAACACAAGTCCCAACATTAGATTTTGAGAACAACATACCCGTAGTATATGGATAACAATTACTGATGCGCATAAGGGGTGGGGGTAGAGAAAAAAGTCCATTAGCAACTGTATAGGCTTCTATTTTTCACTACAGTACTGCTCAATACTCTACAGATCTGCCCTCACTTTACATCTACCTGTAGCCCACAGCTTCTGCAGCACATATATAACTGTGAAACTGTCAAGCTGGAATGGCATGGGGCAAAGTGTGAGTACTCTGGATACATGACTGGAGGGGACTTGTACATGTCAGAGTTACATATATGACTAGCAAGGTGTAGCCTGCACTGATGTTGTGTGAGTGTGCTACTGGCATTCTTCACCTAGATTCATATCTGTGTACAAGGTTATTGGCAATAGTGATCACTAGCCATTTCAGCATGACAATTGAGAGACATATATTGGGAAGAGTGCATGGTGTATGTACCAATCCTGCTGTCTTTTGCAGGCATGGGGTTGGACACTGGAACATTTGGACACAAAGTGTATTAGTATATTCATCATATAGCTACTGCAATCATTTCTTTATCTGTAAAACCTGTGGAGAAAATATATGTTGACGCTACCTGACTGTACACATATTCAGCATTACTTGTTTGTAAATATTCTCACATCTGAGTACCACTCCCTGGATTCAAACCATGGTCTGTGTGTGCAAAACTGAACAACAGATCTATTTCTCAACCCACTGAGCTACTGGGGGTCCACTGTCATTTGCTTGACTGATTTCTACCTAATACTCACTTGGTTAGATAGTCTGACTTTGTAATCTAAGTAGTGTATCATCAAAGACTGCAGTGACAGTTGAACATACATGCCTGACAGATACAAGAAACCATTGTACTTGGGGACTTCAACATAGACCGGAACATGTGTTCCTCAGAGTCCCCAACTCACCACATAAACATTTATGGATTTTCACAGGTCATATCATCCCCCACTAGGATCAGTAAACCCAACAATAAAGCAAGTATTCTGGATTAGATTCTTGTTAACACCCATCCTCCTCAAATACAAGAGTGAGACCCTGCCTGATAGTGTAAGTGATCACCTCCTCACCTATTTAATTAGGCAAAAAGCTAATATCCACAACCAGTCCATTTTTAAAACAATAAGGAACAATAAGAATTTCAACTGTGCATATTTCCAAAATGAACTCAAATCTTGCAATTGGTCAGTTCTGAAACAATCACCACTTGAAGAAGCAGTAAATTACTTTAATATCAAATTCCTATCCATCCTTGACACCCACGCACCAGCATGGACTATTAGAACCAAAACAAAAGTTGCTCCATGGCTCTCAAAAGAAATGAGACATAAAATGCTACTTAGAAATAAGGCTTGGGCCACTTCAAGGACCAAAAAAAAAAAAAAAACCCTTAGATCAACTTAGATACAGACAGCTAAGAAATTAAACAAAAAAAATCCACCACATTAGACAAGAAAAAAACTATTACTGTCATCTACAAGAAAAACACCAAAACAAACCACAAAAGTTTTGGGTAGGTATAAACAAACTCCTTAGTCCAGGACAGTCCTCCACTCCTATCTCCTTGGATGCTAACCAAAAACTCCCAGCAGAAATTGACAATACCTTTAACAGCTTCTTTACAACCATCCAGAACCTAGCTAACCAATTATCCCCTGGATGCCCATATTCTTTGGCCACTACATCCTGCTCCCAACTCCCCTTTAACTTCAAGCCAGTTTGCACATTTTTGGTCCAAAAATTACTTAAACAACTAAAGCCTACCACCCTGTCGGCTGATCTCCTCCCTGCAGAATATCTACAAAAAGCAGCAGATGCCATAGCATACCCCGTTACTATCCTGATCAACAGAACTATAACTTAAGCGCCCATTCCCTCCATCTGGAAGATATCCCATGTCATCTCACTCCATAAAGGAGGTAGCTCTACTGAACTTTCAAACTATAGACCCACATCTATTCTGTCACCCTTGGCTAAAATTATGGAAAAATGCATCCACAATCAACTCCTGAACTATCTTATCCATAATAATCTTCTAGCCAACACCCAACATAGCTTTACACCATTCCATAGTACAACCTCAGCCCTCCTCTTCTTCTCTAATGACATTAACCAACACCAAAACAATAATAAACTTTCCTCTGCTATCTTTCAAAAGCCTTTGATATGGTAAAATACCAAATACTCATAAACACTTTGAAATCCATCTCCCTAGAGGATCAGGCCATCCAATGGTTTCAATCATATCTCAGTGGTAGACAACAGGCTGTCATATTGCAGAGCAAACTATCCACCTTTTTAAGATGTATATCACATAATTGAAATCCCAAAATATCGAACATCATAAGCTCGAACTTGGAATTTCGAAATGTGATATAATCGAAAGCTCAGAACAGCAAATTTTTTTCCCAGGAAAAAAATTTGCTCTTTTGAGAAACACACACACAACTCAAGCACACCAAAAAAAGTAATCCACACATATACAATTAAAATCCTACTTCTAACCCTACACTAAACCGTACATATACTACTATCTATCCACTTACCTTAACCCAAACCCTAACCCTAAGGTCCATAACTATCGCACACTCACCTTACCCGCTCCCTAACCCTAAGTTCCGTAACTATCACACACTCACCTTAACTGCTCCCTAACCCTAAGGTTTGTAACTATCGCACACTCACCTTACCCGCTCCCTAACCCTAAGGTCCCAAACTATCACACACTCACCTTACCTGCTCCTTAACCCTAAGGTTCCTAACTATCCCATTCCTACACTCACCTTAACCTTGTCCATTCGCACACTTACCTTAACCCAGTCTGTAACCTTCGCACCACAGTGGAGAAAATAGCGAAGTGGCAGAAACAGCCCACCAAATTCTTTCCCTAGGAAAGAAGTCGATGTTCTGCAGCTTTGCTATTTTCAGCGTTTGCTGTTTTGGGTTTGATATTATAACATTTGATGTTTTACTACTTCAATGTTATGATATAACCCCCCCCCCTTTTACCCATCACTCTCTGGAGTACCCCAAGGCTCCATACTAGGTCCTCTATTATTTTCCATTTTCATCAATGATTTGTATAAGCTCATCCCAAATGCAGCATGCATTCAGTATGTGGATGATTCCACTTTAGTGTGCTCCGACACTTCACCTACAGTTGCAGATTCTATCCCAAGATACTTTTAACACAGTTGAAAATTGGCTCCTTAACCATTGTCTCATGTTAAATCCTAATAAAACCAAACTGCTGCTTTTCTCCCCCACTCACAGGCCTGCCCCTATAACTTTTACATTAAAATCCAGCAATGGCACCATTATTTCCCCAGATTCCTCAACCAAACTGTTAGGAGTTATAATAGATAATAACCTTAAGTTGGATCTGCATATCAATAAAACTATTAAAACAGTTAATAAAAAACTTGGCTCACTATATAGGATCAAGCCCTTCCTAACGCCATAAGCCAGAACTGTAATTGCTCATACACATCTATTCTCCACCTTCCTCTATGCTTACCCTCTATTCACAGACCTCAGCAAAACTGACCTTAATAAACTTTCTAGCAGCAACAATCACATTGCTAGATTTGCTACCGATGCAGCCTACAGAACTCATCACTGTCATGACCTAAATCTACTAGGATGGCTTGAACTGCCTAACCTACTTCGGGTTAACCAACTAATAGTTGCAAACAAGATCCTGTACCAACCAGATAATACACCTGTACTTAAAAACCTCACCACCCCCTACAGTAACCTTAGCGCACTTCATTCATCTGAAAGACTACTAGTTCAAACTCTCAAATCCAACAACACAGCCGGTAAATCTTTATTTGCTAACTCTGTTGGCAAAACTTGGAATTCTCTTCCTGCTAATCTTACATCTGAACTATCTCTACCCCAATTCAAGAAAAGTTTGATTCAGTACTTTAAAAAACTATGGCCATGTCCTTGTCCTAATCCAGACTAACTCTAACCATCACTCTTGTTCACATGGAGGACTTCTGCCTGCACTTTGTTTCTTAACTTATAAATCCTATGATCTCCTTGGATCTACTACCAGGTTAGCCTACTAGGCATTCAATACCCTATCATTCTTAAAAACACTGTCTAGAATTTTCCATCTGAGTAAAAATGTGATAATTTGTTTGTGTATCTGTTTTTGTGCTTATTTACATCTGTGTAAATATCCTTTTATTTGTGTTTTATTTTGTGTTTTAAACTGTAGAAATGTAACAGTTTGTTGAATGTCTTTTTGGAGCTTTTCTCCCTGGGCCTCCACTGAAAATGGACATGTATCCAGTCAGAATGTCCCGGTAAACAAATGTAAAATAAATAAAATAAATAAATACTTATTGTACTGTGTATTAATCCTTTGAAAGCAGGTGTATACATTTAACCCCTAGTAGATGTGACTATTGGACATAATTATATTTGCAGTCCTTACCTATTACACTCTTATACTTGCCTGCATCAGCATACCCACATTCAGGACTACATCAATCTGAAATGCAAAAGTTAACACAAGGCAATGCTGCAGGGGACACATTGTAATCCATTACACATAATCAAGGTTCAGATGGTAGTGCAGGACATATTTCATATTTCATTTATATCTTATTTTACACATTCTATTTCTTCAACAACAAACCAGATTAAACACAACAGTTTGTGGTACAACTCTTTATTTGAGTAGCATGACACAGTGCTTTCTTATAGTTGATATTCTACATTCAGTACTACTGCATTTTCTGTATATCAATATTGGTCTGACAATGTTTTTATTTATACAGTACACTCAGAATACACTATACCTACTGGCAGTAAACAATGTACTCCTTGTTATTTATTACACTATATACACTGCAAGATAAATCTGTACTCACCAGACTCTCGTTGCAACCTTGCCAGTCTGTCAGCATGGGCCTCAAGGTTGCTAACCCTCTCCTCTGCAGCTGTAGGAAAGAAGAAAACATTAAGCATACATGTCTATCACATACTCAGGCTAGAGTTTGGTACTAATATGGGTGGGATACTTACTCACTACTGGGGAATCCCCATCTTGAGCTTCTTGGATCCATTGGGCCAAAAGCACCCCCTTACTATGCTTTAGGTTGGAATAATGATGCCATTCAGGGGATTCCAATAGCACTTGTGAGATCATGTGCCAGATGGTCCCAGGCATCTGCTTTGTACTGTGAGCCCTGCAGCAGTCTGTGGTCATGGTCTTTAACAAGGAGCCCAGCCATGAACTTGGACTCCAGGATGCCCCAGCGCTGTGCCTGAAAATCCACTCCATCTCCAATGCCAGACGTAGTTCATGCAGAGATCAAACTACAACAGGTTCTGCCTGTATTCCAGCCTGTGTGGTTTAAATAAGGCAATACTCCCATCCTTTGCCATCATTGGACAATTTTTGAAAATGCTGAGCACAGCTCAGTGGTGTACAAATCCGCTAAGCTGAGTTGAGCAGTGCTTATAGGGGTAGATGCTGAGCAATGCTTATAGGGGTAGATGCTGAGCAGTGCTTAGCAGTGTGAAAATCTGCTCAGCTGGGCCAAATACTGCTTAGAATAAACCGGCTAAGCAAAGCTGAGCATTGCTAAACATTGCTCAGTTTTCAGGCCTAAAGCAGTTTTGAATTGGACATTAATTACTCATTACTGACATATTATTAAGTGCATATATTTTACTTTACATGACATCCCCCTATATGCTTTAATGGCATTACCTTGGGGTGTGACTGTACTGTATGGGACACTTGTGTTTACATGTGGGTTTCACAGCATATATGTACTGACACTTCAATTATGGACCAGCTACACTACCCTGGTTAAAAATATCAATTACTACATCATTTAAAAATAAAAAAAGAATTTTTAACAATGCTTTCCCATGTAAACATTAAAGGCCTGTCTTGGTACTCAAACAGTGAATTGTTGCATGCAAAGCCGGAATGCTAACCATTACACTATCTCACCATTGAGGATTTTAGCTATACATTTGTATTTAGCTCCTATAAGATGTTTAAGCAATGCTGACCAAAGTGCTGCAACGTGCAAACTCACTCAGTTATGCTTAAACTTCACTTATAATGGAAAAACAATTAAAACAACCACTTTAATTACATATATTAATACTAATGCTGATTCATATTTGGTAATACACTACCTGTCATTCTATCAACTTTCTAAGTCTGTATGAGCAATATCAGGATTGAAGTCACTAAACAATGACATACATTTGAGTTTCAGACTTCTAATACTTCAGAAAATTTATGTTAAAACAATTGTCTATCAAATGTCTATGTTTATAAGAGCAGTACTTATAATATGTCCCTATTTTTGGACCTTTGTCCCCCCCATTTTATTGGCTTTGTCTTGATTTTGGGCACTAAGAGGTTGACAGGTATGGCTGTGTGTCCAAGGACACAATTGTACTGTAAAGTGCCGTATGGCAATTTCACAATGCAGGGGCTGTTTGACAGTCCCTGTCACACACACCCTGCATTTATTTCAGTCCTAATACCTAGTTTAGTGTCGAAGGACACTGTTTTACTGTTGTCCGTGGACACTGAAAGCATTTAAAAAGTGCCATACAGCACTTTGTGAGTGCAGGGGGCATGTTGGATCTGCCAGCACTACTGCAACACGCCCCCTGCACTCACTCAGTGTTTGTGCCCACAGATCCGTTCTCAGTAGCACGCTTTCATTAATATGAAAGGTGTGCTGCTGAGAAGGCTCTGCAGATGCTAACACCATTCACTCCATGTACGAATAACACTATTCCTACACGGAGTTTATTGAATCCTGGGGCATATTTTTTTACATTCCTTTTTTCACATAAAATAATTATTTTATGTGAACATAGGAGTAGAACAACCTCTACCCAACCTTAAAAAAGTAATACAGATGCCACATTTTGTTTGCTATGTTGCAGATGATCTTTATATGTCAATATATCACAAATGAGGTAACATACCTGAATGTAACCATGTAATTCTTCATACTGTCTATATTATTTTGATTCTCTTTTGATTAAGCTCAAAGCTGATGACAGATAACTTGAGTAAACTTAAATTTAGACTTCTTCGTAATTAAAATGAACCTATTTCCTAGGCTTTTAAAAATGTTCCAGTAATTTGATTTCCCATATATTGCTATACTTTGTTGCCAGCTGCTAAAGCTATCTTGGAATTTCTATGGAATAATCATTATCTAAGGGTTATCTCAACAAGCACCAGCCACTTGGATTCCAAAATTAAAGGAGGGCCAAAGTTTTCAAATCTTCTGCTTATGTATTTTTTACCAGAATGGTGAAACTTTACGATCTTGGATCACTGTAAGACAACCCAGAATAATAAATGTAGAGGACTCTACAGCTAAGGCTCTTATTCACAAGTACATACCATGGATCTGTTCCCTTTCTAGACAAATTTTCAGGTCACTTTCCCAGATTTCTCCCTTTCACTAAACGTTTGATTCTAGATACGCAAAACATTAAAAAATATAGATTTGTTCAGAGTTTATGCTAGTGCAATCATTTTCCGACAATCATAACATCAATAAAGAATATTATTTTTATTGCTGGTGTTTTTCCAAGAATCCAATACCTTTTCCTGTACTATATAATTGAAAATGGTAATCTATTTCTGCACTCAATCCTGAGGGAGAGATGGAATCTTAAAGCTCAATTTTCCAACTCAGTCTATTGACTAAAATCTCAAAATACTTTAGCTACAATGGACCTGCGGCAAAAAGGGGATGAATCACTTACTGCACTCCGGATCTGTGTAGATAGAGTGACCGGGTTGGGGAGAATGAGACTGAGCAGTGGACATTGGCTCACCCATCCTGATGGAAGGAAGTAGCCTGGCTCAATCCAACAGCAGCAGAAGACTCTGGCAAACTGAGTCTGCTACTTCTGTGTGGCATTGTACATGTGTGGAAGTGTACAGGCACCTCCCAAAGGCATCCATAGTAGAGCTTGTACAGCCACTGTGGAGGGGTGAATTAGGGCGTATCCACTCCCTGGAAGCAGTACTGCATCACCCTCAATCTCCGCAACAGTCCCATATGTCGGCCAGGTAGTTCCCATTTGAAGCTAAGGTTGTTTTGATAGAACCAGTGAATGAGGAGAGGAGTTCATGGGGCACATGATGTTTAAAAAGAAAAAAAATACTTTAGTTATCATTTACCAAAGTTTGATATTTTTTTTTTTCTTGTCTGTGCTATTCCAAAAAGAAGCACTGTTTATCTTTTCTTTACAATGGAGTCTCAAACCCTACCTTTAATGTAGAAACACAGATTTCTCATTACTGGTCCTCATATCTTAAAAATTTATCCTGACTGGTTCTCTGGGTGGAAGAAAGCATATGAATCTTTACTCTACTCCAAATGTATACATCAGCAATTTATGTCACTGCACAATGCCTATCTGACTCCCCACAAACTAGCTGATGTGTATAATCTGGGATCTCCCAAATGCTTTCTTTGCAAGAAAATTTACAAATGTTCAGAAGAATTGTAACATGGATGTGCTATAAAAACTAACCAAGTGTTCATCTATGTATCTACAGCTGAAAATATTTTTTATATGTCTTCTGGTGATCTCTCTTACATAGACTAGTCCAGGTCTGTTTCTAGTAGGTGCTTATTTATATTGTGTCACTTGTTCTTACTCCAGGGGTGAATGTTAGCAAATTTTGTCATATTTACAGGTAATTTCTACTTATTTTTATGGAGACGGCTATGTCTATACTTGGTATTTGTAAGTGACTTATTCAGGTAATTACTTCTGTATAATGTAATTTGGTGTTAGCCATGTATTTCATAACTTCAAGATAATTGTTTGTACTTTTGATAAAAAAATAAAGCTGTCATTGCTACAAAAATCCTGCATACATATTGCATCTGTGTTCAGACATTGCCATACATTATTTTGCACTCTATATCCAGTTCTGTGTGTTTTTGCTGTAATAATTGTGATCCAGTCACTAGTGGGCAGAACAGCATGGCAGTCTATGGACACCAACTGCAGTGTAACATGTGTTCCCAGCACCACATCAGTACATTTTGCACCTGGTGTACACAGATTGCTTCTGCTAAGTACCCTGCAGCTATGTATCTAGTTTGTGAAAGTGATATGATGAGCATCCAGCAGGAGGCACCTGTGTACCATTATTTCCTTTTTCTCTTAGTTTATGAACCTCATGCTCACCACACCTGCATGCAGTGTGCCCAGCCTCTTATACTGCATGTATCTGCACACACACACACACACACACACACACACACACACACACACACACACACACACACACACAAAAAACACACACACGTGCAATACAGCCTCTTATACTGCATATACCTGCAGACACACACACACACACACACACACACACACACACACACACACACACACACACACACACACACACATATGAATGCAGTGTGCACAGCCTCTTATACTGTATGTATCTGCAGTCACCTCTCTGCAGTTACACATGCATGTACACACACACAAACATACACACATGTAGACAGTCTCACACACACACACAAACACACACACACACATAGGCGCATACATGCACACACATACAGTTGAACACATGTATGTGTGCAGACACACACACACTCACACAAACACACAAATATATGCCTGCAACAAACATACAGATACACACAGGCACATACATACATGCACACACAGACCCATACACATACACACACACACACACACACACACACACACGCACACACACACACACGTACGCACACACACATGCATATGCATACACACACACACACACACACACACACACACACACACACACACTCAGACATGCATACACTTGCATATACGCACATTCATGTATACACACACATAGACACAAACATACATACTCTTGTCATTGTGTCTGTCCTGCAATGTTTAGATAGGAAACACTCACACATGACGTTTAGATGGAGAGCTCCACCCCCATACATATAGGTTTAGATGAACATCATTACCCTTCCTCCATTGTTTTGATATAAACTATCTCCACCAATGTGCTTATTATTTCACCCTACCATCACCACCACAATGCTGACTTTTCAGACATCCCCCTCAGAAGTTGCACTGATAGCAGTCATTGCACGACTAAGGGCAGAGGCTGCTTTGTTAAATCCCCTTCACATGTTATTTGCTGTTTGTTATCTGATACAGCTCTGTGTACCATGGAAATATATTGTGTGCTCAGTGTACCATGCTTTTTCCCAAACCGGGCCGAAGTTTATATTGTCGTGATCATGATTCTGTTCCTGAATCAAGTGTAAAACAGCATCGTGGTCAAGGTAGGATCCCCCATACATTTCATAAGTGCATCATGCCATATATATGAATCCCCCTACGGAGAGTGGGTTCTGAGTATGAGATTTAGTGTAAGAAGCCTTCCAGTATCATTTTAAACATCATGGTCATGTGGTAGGCATGGATCTGAAGAGGAAGTGCAGAGGGCAAAGAAGGCAACACTGATAGCAGCTGGAATGAGGGAATACAAGTTAAAAACTGACTTAAAGAAATACTATTCACAGACACTTGTGGATTCCTGGAATGTGTTACCAGAGCAGTGGTACAATGCAAATCATCTGAGGGTTTCACAATGACTGGGACCATTGGAAGAAAAAGTGCAGCAGGGACGGAGGCTGGGAGGCTCCAAAGGGTCTAGCTACATTATTCATGGGGAATGTTAGAACCTTCATACGTTCATATTTCTAATATATAGAGCTCAACTTATATGAGCAAGAAGACAACACCAAAAATACTGAAGCAAAAGCCCAAAACTAGGGCCAGTTCAAAAAAAAAAAAAAACAGCAGGCTTTGACTCAACATGCATTTTCTGAAGAGTAAGAAACATGAAACACATGTCTGCCATTACTGTAATCCTCAGTGACTTACCAGAAAATCAAAGAATTTATAAGGGACAGGGCAAAACTATAACACAAAATCAGGGAAGTCCTGGAAAATCAGGAACAGTTGAGAGATATGTTTTGACGTTATCCCAGCATCGTCTACATTTAATACTAAATTTATAATATTTGCTGCCTAAAGCTATTACTGCATCCTTTAAAGCAGTTATTAGTCACATGATGTGCATTCCTATAATGTATTCATTCCATGGCTTCATTCAGCAGAATTTACCAATATTATGGCACTACTTCAGCACTGACATAAGTTCCAGCTTTCATTATTAAAGATAAACAGATTTCAGGCAGGTGTTTTCATTGCTAAAGAAAAAATAAATAAGCATCTGAAATGCTATCTCCGTTATTAAAAATTCACTGTGTGAATGCTTTAAGTAAAGGTTTCTGCCTTACTTTATTGGGTAAGTGCAATTTAAGTTATGCCTATTTGTGTGGTTTTCTCCAGAACAGTCAATAGCTCATTAGTAGAACAACTAATTACCATACCAAATTGTGGAGCTATTTCAGATGTTTTGCATGCAAGTCATTCTGTAAACAGCTGCAAGAACCCAGTGTATTTAGTCATGTGTGCAAGTTGGATAAATATTGCCATCTTCTGGTCACATTGTGATATAACATTCAAATTCCAAAGATCTGGATTCTCCACTGTGTCTCACAGGCAACTAAAAATGCAGTTTGCAGGAAGAGTATAGACAGAAATTTCTAATTTATACTTGTTGACCTCAGACCCACACATAAACATATCATGTATTTTACAACTTAACGCTGTCACAGCAGTGGTACAACACATCAAAACACTGCCATAGCAGTGGTACCATGCACCTTAACACTGCCACAGCAGTGGTGCAATGCACCTTAATGTTGCCACAGCAGTGGTGCAATACACCTTAATGTTGCCACAGCAGTGGTACAATACACCTTAACACTGCCACAGCAGTGGTACAATACACCTTAACACTGCCACTGCAGGTTTGCAAACTGTGATAAACTTCAAGAGTCTGTAGGAATGGTTTACATGTGCAATTTAGTTGTAGGTAAATTATGATCTGCAGCTTATCCAGCAAGTAGTAAACTATGTTAATCAATTAATCCTTAGTTGCCATCTAAGTCTATTTCTGTGAAATAGCTATGAACCTATGAACTTTATGGCAGACCTGGGCCAGCAAAACTGTCAGTTTATAAGCATGTTAACTACATAACACAAAAAACAGTAATGTCACAATATTGGCTATCCCTTGGATAAGAAAACACAGACATTTGCTAAGTCCATAATAAAAGGTGGCACACTTAACATTACTTGTTAAATTTATAGGCAGACTTCCTTGAAAATTGAGCTAAATTTCCTTTTTTTCTCTTACTGACTTCAATTTCTTCTACCTTCTGTAAGCTTCTGCCTGGCTGTTGACTCTAGCATTTCTTTAAAGTGCCTCCTATATAAGGAGGTCCAGATCATATGACCTTTGCCTGGCTCAAGCACAACAGGAATGACAGCAAAGCAAACATACTAATTCTGTTCTCCACACAAGGTAAAAGCCAAACCAATTCAAGAATTGTGGAGATATTTAAAGTTTGATTTTCATCTTGACAATTCGTTAGCAGTAAATTAATAAAAACATGGACTATTAAATGCTACATATGTGTAGCTTGCAGAATTGCAGAATATTTGTAAATACAAACTTAAAATACTTGCATAATATTAGTAAACCAGTAGGACGCCCTATAATTTCTGTGACAATGCCCAGTACAGCTAGGCTTGTGCCTGAACTCCAGCACCTTATATGAGGATACAAAAAGTATCCACAGAAAAAGGCATCTGGCTTATCAAGGGTGGACTGTCAACTCAACTACATCTTCATTTATAGTCTGTTTTCTATGTCATTTAGAAATGTTAGTCAGCTGCACGTTTCTGGAACTTGTTCCATAGACTCACATCTGTGTCATCTATTCTGTTCCTCATGACCCCTTCATTAGCTTTTAATCATAGCACTATAACTATACATCTCGCTGTTCTTTGTGTTCAAGTCATAGCCCCCCCCCCCTTAAGGTTGGAAGCTATCTTAATTTTAATATCCAGTTATTAACTCCTGACAATATCCCTGGATGCACCTTAAATAGCATGAAGCTTGATATAGCCACACCCATAACAACTCTGTTCAATCGCAGCCTACATACAGGTTTTGTACCAAGCGAATAGAGATAATCTACTATCATTCTGCTCCTTCCACAGACCCAAGTAATTATAGAGCCATAAGTCTGACCTGCCTCATATGCAAAGCCATGGAAAAACTTACCATGGAACTAATCAAGCAGGACATATGAAACCTCTAAATACTGAACCCATCTCAGTTTGGATTCGTCAAGGTCAGGTTATGCTTACTCAACCCAGCAGATTTTTTTGAAAAGGTCACAAAGCAATGCTTGATGGCTAAATGGCTAAATTTATATCTCTACCCGGGCAAAGCTTTTGGCACATTTCCCCACTCAGGCATAGTAGAAAAGCTAAATAAACTGGGAATGAACCCCTTTATCACCTGCTGGATTACCAATTGGTTCACAGACAGGACTCAGATAATGATAATTGAAATAGGGGAAGTTATCTCCACAAAGAAACCAATCACCATTGAAGTCCCCCAGGGTTCTGTGCTGGGGTCTGTCCTGTTTAGCATCGACTTTCCTGAAGTACAAACCAATAATCAAAGGACTCTGGCTGACTACATTTGCAGATGACTGCAAGCGAGGAGCAGTCATTGAATCCCCATATCACTTGGTCATCCTGCAGGAAGGTTGGTCTCAAATAAATAATTGGTGCAAAATCATGGACTGAAAATAAATGCCAAAAAATGTATTACTGTATCCTTTGGAAAGTCATCTACCCCAAGGAACTACTGCATTAACAGTACACCCAAAGATTTGACCCAGTTGTTTGGGATTTGGGAACTTATGTGGACAGTGATCTCACCTTTGACCAACATGTGTCTGTTGTTGTAAGGAAGTCCTTCTATACTCCACAGGTTATAAACAAAGGGATTGTATCTAGATCAAGGGATGTTGTTGCCCCCCCCCCCCCTTTACTCAGCCCTCATTAAGACATTCATTGAAAATAATGCCCTCTTGGGCATGTATCTGTCCAGATACATGCAACAACTGGAATGCCCACATTGATACCTTACTAAAAGGATACAAGGCCTAAACAACATGTCCTACATAGACCGAATGAAAGCCATGCCACTATATTCGGTATAGTACAGACTGTTGAGAGGTGACTTGTGTCTGGCATACAAGGCATACTCTGACCCATTACTGATGGATTTACTTCACATCAGCAAGTGAAATGGCATTAGAAATACTCAGTCTAGGGATTTAAACCTCTTCTGTAAAGTCAACAGAATGGTTTGGAGGGACAGGTATAGCTCACAGAGGATACCACTACTGTGGAACACATTCCCTGTCTACATAAAAGAAAGTTATCTCTGCCTATTTTCAAGCACAACTTAAATCTATGTATGGGAAACAGAAAATTTACCCTAGGACTGCACCCTTTACTAGTGTTGGGCAGAGGTACCTCCTAAATGCTTTATCCCATGCACTGGTTCCCCTCCGATTATCTATGGTGTGATCCCAGAAGTTCTCATTAGGGGTAATATATAATTATCAACTATGGAATGGGTAAGACCAATCTATAACCAAATAGGATAGGTTATTTTGAGCACAAAAAGGGAAACTGGTGAAGCTTTAAATGGTCCACAAGGGCATCTAGCCTAGCACTTAGGTCTGAAGATATAATATATAAACTACCATATCCTATATCACCGTAATTAATGCTTACTGAATTCCTCCTCTGTCATTGGGTTGCTGTCTGACACTGGTCAGATGAGGTCTTCTTAACTTCATACAGTATTTTGTGCCCATCCTAAACAAAATGCAATATTATATCAAAAGAAATAATAGATATGATCTTACTACATCAATAAATCCGCATGGTCCCTCCTTCATGAGTCCCAAGTTAAGTGATATTTCCCTGACCATCAGAATCACATGATCAGCAATTTCTGTGTACCTAGCTGATGTATGGGCTACATAACCTTGCTCATTCTGAAGCCTGCCAGTTTATCCTCTAGTCAATAGCAAGCATCCATATGAAAATCAAAAAAATTATAATACAGATTTGACTTCATGTTATTAAAACAAGAGAAAAAAGAATCTTTCCTAGCACAGTTTATAGATAAATCTAGCAGCAGTATTTAACAGACGGGACCACTCTGCTACAGGAATATGGCGAAGGGTATTCTTGATATATCAAGTATGAAACCCTAATGCATCAACACAATATATCAAGTATGAAGCCCTAATACATCAACACATGCAGTAAGAACTCACCTGTTATAGAACTATTATGATATTCTTTGAGGGATCATAGGTTGTGAACAATCCCAAGCAAAAACAGTACGGTGAAAGAAGCTGGAGGACAACTAAGGGCAGAACTCACATGGCTGAGTCCTCGAAGGCTAACTTCCCAAAAGTGGTCTGACTCCTGGATTGGCAGTTGAGACAGCAACACTTAATGAGGATGTACACTAATGACCAAGTTTCATCAACACAAATGTCTGCAATCAAAGCTGTAGCTAGGGAGGATGATCAAGTGAGTGCCCTAGGTACAAACTGCTAGATAGACAGATCATCATTGTAGAAGAGGTGCAAACTGGCATTTGCAAATCAGTGCAATTGCTGCTAATCATTCAAAAGACTACTTGCTATGTGTTAGGAACCATAGTAGCTCCTTGCTATAATTTCTTTAGAAAAAAGAGTAACTTTTTATCTCAAGTTTGGCAAGGACTTGAAGGGTTTTCCTGTCCCGCTATGGCCCTTCTGCTTAAAATCATGATATTCATAGCCACCGTAGGGGTGGAAAGAATGGATTGTGGTCTTTCTCTCATGAACTTTACAATAAGATGTGGAATCAACAAAAAATGAAGGAAAGGCTTAGAGTTACTTTTTATGACACAGGAATAAGAATCCATTGTTTCTTACCCCCTCCTTGACTTGCAAAATTGAGTAAAAAAGAAGGATCATGTTCTCCCGAGTAGCAAACAGCTCAGTGTCAGTAATATCCCAATTCTGGAAGACCTTGACCAGACATGAGCTCTGAATCCTGAGCTCCAGGAGAGGACTGGAGGCCTGCCTCAGAGCCCTCAACAGCTTATTTACTTCCCCTAAGATGTGAGTTGCTGGAAGAAGGGTAACTTTTTTATATTCCAGTGCCAAACAAATATCACTTCCCTGTACAAGGGAGGTATGGTCTTCTATGCTATTGTCTGTTTAAATACCACATGAGTCTTATTTTTCTATGTTGTTTTTATTTTAATTTTACAGAATTACAATTACTTAATGAGTAAAAAAGTAAAAATACAATAATTGATTTTTGATTAATATAAAATTCAGTAAAAGAAAAAAAGTGTTGATACTAGTCCTGCTCCACCCATGGCACAAATTAACTACAGGTTTACTGAGATTCTTAGAAATAAGAAAGATAGCCTGGCCTAATAGTAGAGAGGGATACAGCACTGACAACAATCCAGATGGCCTTTGTCCAGTTAACAGCACAGCTACTAGAAAGACCAGTCAAGGAAGATGGGAATGAGCAGCCACTGCCAGCTTGTCCATCATGTGGGATAGGAGGCAGCTCATCTCCCTACATTGGCAACACCTACTGTAAATAACCAGCAGCAATGAACAACAGGGTCAGTAGTGCTCTGTTTAACCAGGAGAGTATGCAACAAAGCTCCCTGTGGAGTAGCTATAGTAAAGCTTGTTAGCCACATCTCAGCCAGGAAACGAATGGGAATAGGGCATTTGCCCTTCACAGGGAAGAAATGGAACTGCTCTCACTCCTCACCAGAGAAATGAATGACATGATAGGATACTGTAAGGGAACTACTGAAGAGATCATTTTAGAGGAAGGAGATACATAAAAAGAAAGATAAAAGATAAAGAATGAAATAAAATCATTGGCTAAATGATCAAGCTGTATTGGACTCAGTTATATGACCAGTGATGGAGTGTCTAGGAATCAACTAGCAAATGAGTATCAACCTTTTGTAGTTATATATGGCCACTAAAACACCATAACTTACAAAGGCCTATGTGACCAGGAACACTCCTCTGAGCTCTAGATGATTAATGTGAAGCACATTCCCTAGTGGAGATTGCATTCTCAGCATCATACTTGTGAGCATCAATCATCAAGATTCAACTTAAAGAAAGGAAAACCCACCAAAACATTGTTGGGAATGTTCCACCATCTCAGGGGTTAAAACCAAGTATCTGATGCCAATAACAGGTTCATAAATAATTGATGACCCTGAAGCTAGTAACACTTCAAAATCTGTTGGGACACCTACATGCTCAGATTAAAAAAAGGCACCATAAAGACTATGGCCACCACAAGCTCACTATATAATACAGTGTCTATGTTTAGACACTGTGTTGCATCCACACCAAGAAGACTCAAGCTTTGACCTCATCAGTCTCTTCCAAGACGAAGAATGACTAATAATGCCTTTGTGAAGTATTTCCTCTGAGCTGAAGTCAGGTATGACTTCTTCCAGGGTATGTCAATCTAATTGTTTATACCCAGTGAAGGGCTCGTACCAGGGCAAATTCCAGGGAGCTTCTCAGTAGAATTACACCAAGTCAGTTACTCTAGTAAGACTTTGGCCAACACAGCCAAAAACCTGATGAATATTTTTGGTGGTAAGAAAAGTTTATGTGGCTGCACTTTTTACTGGAAATGCTGTCCACATAAAGTGAAATGGAGGAGTATCTTAGCAGTTTTGTGCAGCTCTCAAATGTTGATATGTCAAAAGGTGTCTATCACATATAGTGACATTATCCAGGCCCTATTTGGCAGGAGAAATACAATCTACTCCAGGATTATCACCTGAAGTTGCAAGTACTGAATAGATTGGTTGAAGATACTGAGGTTCAGAATAGGTCAAAAGTCATCCATTTCTGTCAGAACCAGCAAGAGCTGTAAGTTGGAACCCAAGCCTTCTTCCCATATGGGGTCAGCCTATATGGGGGTCTATATTATGTGATCAAATGATCACAATAGTGAACGCTTTAAACAGCAAAAATGCAGCATATCAAAACCATTATTGTGGGGGGCTGTGCCCCCCCACACACACACACACCCGCTTAATATATATACCAACTCCGAGATCGCCCTACAGTGAGGAAAGGGCAAATATTCCGTTCTTCACTGTACCGCGAGCCCACAAAAAGCACTTTGGTGTGCTGCATTTTCACTCTTTAGAGCGTTCACTATTGTGATTATTTGATCACGTAATACAGACCCGCCTATATGGACCCTCTGAGCAGTGGTGTGCTGACTTGTTCAAAAATGGACACTGATACAGACCGATACACATGGTAAACTTTTTGGAAGAGGAACCATGAGTTCTTTGATGTGTCTGAAGGTGACCATCTCTAAAATGAACTAGTCCCTTATGATAGCAAGTGAGGTCACAACCCCCCCACAGGTAACTCCAGGTCATAGCTAGGATTGATATACACCAAGCAGAGGAGACAACATCTTGGCTGACCTGACTGCTAGGACTGCTAGAGCAAGACTGAAGGCTCTCATCAGGCATGAATCTTCCTCTTCTGAGGTTAGTCTGCTCTGGTCTTGCAGATGGAAGAGTGAAAGTGGTGTTGGGGTCTTGTAGCTTCCATCAAAGGAGGTGAAAGTCTGCTCTCTTGTCAACAAACCACTGACCATGTAACGGGAAGGCTAGCTGAATAGACTATTTCCCAAAAAGTAGGCATCCAGGATTTTGTTTCTGAGCTCTTTTTTAAGGGAACATTGTCTCAGCCTTGTTGTCCTGTGTAGTCACACATTTGAGGAAATGGTCCTGGCCAAAATATCCACATCATCGCTACCATCAAAGGTGCAGATGGACACATGATAGATCACAAAAATGTTAATGACAAAAGCTATGGAGGACATTTTGTCATCAAAGACTTGGGGAGATCATTGAACTTCTCTAATGCCTACCTAACTTGTCCTGTCTGGAATAATGGCAACTGTGATGAATAACTGAGTACTCTATGCGGCACTATGGCAAAGGAGTAAACTCACCAGCCACACATGCCAAAATGTCAAGACTCTTTGTCAAATGGAAAAGTAATAAAATTGTCTGTAGGGCATATACTGGATGAAAGAAATCACAAAGTTTCAGCGATGGGATGTTTGGTAAGGTGATCAGTTTTGTTGCTTTTAAGAACCTCATTTTTGGGGGGGATAGATGAAGCAAAATCTGATTGTATTCCTAATGTCAAACTACAGAGATGGTATGACCCAAGGCTCTTCAGGCTTCTCCCTCAAAAGCACTATTTCTTGGGAAAGGGAATAAGGACAACTGGTCAGTTGATGGTGCTACTCAGCCTTACAGAATCCACAGAGGAGGGGTAATCTGGTAGGAAAGTGGAAAGGGGTGGATCCAATATGTATGCACATCTCAGAAACACAAGTCTTCAAAGTCTAAGAATAAATATGACTTCCAAAGGAATACAAACCAAAACCCCTGCTTCCTATAGGTAGTAGCTTGCTCATGGATGACATCCTGACAGAATGGAACTAGTTATCAAGAGGACCAGAAACCAGAGCTGGAGTACAACTTAGTGAAAGGTAGCATTAAGTGGGGAGAAGGTTATTCCAGACCTGAGATCTGCTGCACTAACTCCAGAATAGTACAATCACACACACACACACACACACACACACACACACACACACACACACACACACACACACACCTGAAAGACCCACTAGACAACTGTTTGATATACATGCTCTGAAGTACGTTCCCTGGTATGAGATGACCAGATGGATTATCCATAACAGGGGCCTGTTGGTTTATGTGTGTCTAAAGTCTGGTCCCAAGAGTACAATCCCTGGTTGTGTATACCCTTTATGCATGACCAGCTTTTCAAGGATTCTGTTTATGGGATCAGGCCAGCTGACCAAGAATTCCAGCTGATCACCTGAAGACAGAAAAGTTCAAGAACGTCTGTATGTGTCCTCCCTGGGTGGTGACTAAGGGTGTGCCTACTCCACCACCCAGTTCCTCAACTGCAGATTAGAACTAATTCAGGTTTTAATTCTCATTAACACTGAGGGAGTGCACTACCTGAAAGGAATGGTGTGGCCATCTAGGTATCAAACTTACACTTGAGGTGGTTCAAGCCTGGAGATATGTTTTTTTTCTGAATACTTGGGGTTTTGCAAAGGCCCACTCACTGTCTCCCCATGAACAGATACCAGCAACTACCATGACATTAACCAAAACTTTTTCCTATTTTAATGTTAAGTAGTTGGGTTGAACATCTGGCACTTGTGTCAGGTGTTAGCAGAAGTAATTCCAGGGCAGGTCTTGTCTAGTAAGCTGACAGCCACATGAATACTTGTTATAATGTGATTTAGGCATTTGCATAATAGCAAGGATCAATATCCAAACTATGCAAGTAGTAAAAAAACGGTAGGCTCATGGAATTAGTAAACATATGCAGCAGGTTGTTCCATCACATGTCTGTATCAGCCAAGCCCATGAATGTCTTTGAGCATAATACTCTGCTGAAAAAAGTGTCAAATTCTAATTAGTAGAGTAGTATTACCCAATATAAGACCCATCATGACTTATCCTAATAGCTCAGTCTTCCATGTCCTAAATCCATTCTTGTAGCAATGTATAGCAACATTTAGTTGGCCTTACCCATCACCCTCCATATAATACCCAAGAATGTTCAGTACTTTTTTCATATAGTTAAACCCATCTTATTATCCCATAACTGTAGCTTATTCTTACATTTCAGATTATTCAATTTAAACAGGTTATTTTCTGAAGCTGAGTCTAACAATTAATACTTCAAAATACAAGTTTAAAAGAAAATACCATGCTTCATTTATCCTTCAATAACTAGTTTAGTCTCACTAGGCTAGTAGCTTGTTTTTAGGGGAACCCAATTTAGTATTTATACTATTACAGGAAATTTGGCCAGGGCATTTAGCCCATACACTTTTTGTTGTAAGGGGGAACATTTTTGCAGTTATAGTTTTTGCTTCTGTTCCTAACACAGAAGCTGTTAGGAGAAACTGTGCAGTAATGGAGGGGGAATAGAGCTGTTCAGTTGGAAAAAGCAGTGTGGTTCTGCCAGTCAGACAAATAACTGTTAAGAAGCGAGTGGATAGTACAAGTAGTCAGCATTTAGCAGACTAATCTCCAGGGTCTTGAAGAAGTTGTAACTGTAATTGCTTCTGGAGGTTTGCCTGATGAAAAGCTGGTTGGCTTACTGAACAAAGGAGATCCTGGAAAAGAGTCTGAGATTTTGTGGCTGGATAAAATGGAAAATGTTTTCAGAATGGACAGTGAGTTGGGTGGAAAGAAAATAAGTCTTGAATTAAATGGACATAAGGTTTCTGGTGAGATGCAATATGAGAGATCGTATGTTGGTGCAGTTGAAAGAACAAAAGGTACTGTACACTTTATTAAAAAGAAAAAATGTTTGTTGTTTGGATAAGAAAGAAAGATGAAATAATACACAGATATTTTGTGTGGGATAATGTGTGTTATCTTTGGATTTTTAAGCAAAGGACATTCGATCCTAAATTAATTTATGAAAATAGACATTTTGTGACTTAACATTTGAGAATGAAGACTTAATGGAAACATTTTTGTTTAACTGTGAAAAAAGAAGGACTCTTACCCATGGAATAAGTTTATATTTTCTTTGCAAAGGACTTGATTAAAAAGTGTTTGTGCAGTTTTGCAGTAATGAAATTGAGTTAAAAGATGTTAAGATGTAGTTTTCATTTCTGTGTCATTTAGTTTCTGATATTATGAAAGTTAAAGATTATATGGGGTTTTTGGAATGGGGGATGGGAAGTGAATGCTATTTTAAAATATGAAAAAGGCGTTATAAAGCATTTACCTACACACATATATATATATAAATATATATATATATATATATATATATATATATATATATATATATATATATGATGTTCTTTGTTCTTCTTTCGGCTTTTCCCGGTTAGGGGTCGCCACAGCGGAACTACGGTCCGCTAATGATTGGCAGTAGATTTTTATGGTGCCGAGGGCCAGCCTGAAGCCCAACCTTCAATGACAGCATGCCCATTCACACATGTCTTTCGAATGCCACTCAACCACGGGGAGGACATGCAGACTCCACACAGAAGGCACTCCAGTCGAGAATCGAATGTGAGAACCTCTTGCTGTGAGGCGACAATGCTACTGCTGCACCACCGCGGCTTGTTATATATATAGATGATAATAGAGGAAAAAATTAGGTATGTGGACCAACTGAAAACTTATTTTTTTGGGGGGGGGTGGACATTTCTATCATCTGATGAATGAATGTACAAAAGTAAGATCCAATCAATGCAGAGAAAAAGGTCATATGGTAAATAAGTGTAAAACATAATGCAGAATATGTAAAACTGAAGGGCATTTTTTTGGTTTGATTGTAAAAAGAATAAGCAATATAATGTTGAGAAGGATGATGGGGAAAGTATTATAATGTCTGAAAATTATGAGGAACTAGGGGAAAAGGTGTTATTGAAAAAGCAAAAGAAGTAATTAAAGATGACACAGATAAAAAATGTTGTATTTCAGAAGGATGAATGTAACTGTACTGGAAGTGTTGAAAATGAAGAAGAAATTGATAAGTCAGATGTTTATGAAGGGAGTATAAATGATGTTAGGAAAAGAAATTTGATATGTGTTAGGGTAAGGGTGAGGAAAAGAAGATTTAAAAATACATCACCAAAGATTAAAAAGAAAGGTAAGAGGAAGTTTTGTATGTGTTTCAGTTAATGAAATAGTGAAAAATCTGATGGGCTATATTGCATAAAAAACAGTAAAAATATTAGATGTAACACTGGTAAGGGTGGGAAGGTCAACTG